>NC_045988.1:262500-300244 GCF_010909765.2 Amblyraja radiata
CAGAATGCCTTGTCAGCTTCTCCAATGAACAACAAAAATCATTTCTCTCCAGCCCAACTTTACAGGCCGACCATAGAACTAACTGATTATATTTTATATGCACAGACAACTGGGATAACTATTATGTGTAACGTGGTGACTTCATCAGTCGATGGACAGCTCTGAACCTTCCTATAATGTTTCCCAAACACCTCCAACTCACAGCATTAAATATTGCCATTCAGCAGTTGATAACAGAGACCATCTCTGTGTCTGCAGTGATGACAAGAATGTGGGCATTCCACACAATGTCCTACATTCTGCCCACAGTTCTCCATCCTATAACATAAAGTGTGTAGCTGTTCTCCATTTTATAACATAATATGTTATACATAATACATAATATGTTATAAAACAATAATAATGGTGTGTAATAGTAATGGTCTCTGCCATGTGGCCACTCACAAGGTGATGGGGTGTAATGTTGTACATGGGAGCTTGCCTATGCTGCCAATGTCACTTTAGTGCAGGAACCATTGATAGCATTTCTCCAGTGCTTTGGGGTAACACGACAACAATAAACCAATACTAATAGTTATTCATGACGCTGACATTTACAGGGAGGTTGGGATCACTCCGGCACTGTAGACCACGGGCTTGGGTTTAGGGTCTTTGTTTTGGATAACATCTTCTTCAGCTGGTCAAAGGGTGGGCAGGGGCACTGGGTTCACTGATGAGTCTCATAGTCGAAGATTAACTTCACTGTGTGTGTGGTGTTTCTTAAAGTATAGAAAGTGATCCATATTTTCCCAGTCGGCTGGTCAGACCACGAATAGTGATTCTGATAGTCCTAACCAATCCTGCACCAGACTAGCTCCAGCCACTACAGTCAGGGGTACGCTGACCCTGAGTTTAACTTCCGTAAAAGACACAAGCTTGCAGGGGATGTAAGAGAATTCACCATTTTAATTCCTGGGGCTAGCTGCAATAATCCTTTGTAAGTCTCAGCATTTAAACTGAAAGAAAAATGGAGCTGCCTTCTCCCTTTCTAAGTTTGAATCCATAAATGATCTGCTTTTACACGTCACATAATAACCTTATCTCCAAATCACTGAGGCGGCAAGATATAGTGCTGGGATTTACAAGCAGCAATTATTTAGACTGGTTGAGGCATTAAATGATCTTGTAACTTGTTTACGACTTGTAATTTAATGTTTATGAAAGGTTCATTTTATTGAACTCCTGTATAACTGAGTTGCACGGGGAAATTATCAAAATTCTGAGCTAGCACAAACATTGTCTCTGTGGAGTAGTAAATGTTATGAGATGTAATGGGAGTTCATCATTTTTATTTCCGGAACTCGATAGGGCAGCTACGTTTTTAAGGTTCACTGAAAGATCAGTTTTAATACAAATGTTGCACTTTATTTGCTGAGGGGCACAAGTTTTAATCCAACAGCAGAGGCCAGAGCTGGGAAATGTCATCCATTGTTATGAAGGATTTAAATATTAAAGGAATACACTGTCAGTGCAGTGAGCAAGTGGAATAATGCAGTGAGATGTGGGGGGCCAGTGTGGTGTGGGGCCAGTGTGGTGTGGGGCCAGTGTGGTGTGGGGGGCCAGTGTGATGTGGGGGGCCAGTGTGGTGTGGGGGCCAGTGTGGTGTGGGGGGGCGAGTGTGTGGGGGCCAGTGTGATGTGGGGGGGTAGTGTGGTGTGGGGGGACAGTGTGGTGTGGGGCCAGTGTGGTGTGGGGCCAGTGTGGTGTGGGGCCAGTGGTGGGGGGCCGTGTGGTGTGGGGGGTAGTGTGGTGTGGGCCAGTGTGTGTGTGTGTGTGTGGGGCCAGTGTGTGTGTGTGTGTGTGTGTGGGGCCAGTGTGTGTGGGGGCCAGTGTGATGGGGCCAGTGTGATGTGGGGACAGTGTGATGGGGCCAGTGTGGTGTGGGGGGCCAGTGTGATGTGGGGGACCGTGTGGTGGGGGACAGTGATGTGGGGGCCGTGTGGTGGGGGGACAGTGATGTGGGGCCAGTGTGAGTGTGTGATGGGGCCAGTGTGTGTGGTGTGGGGGGACAGTGATGTGGGGCCAGTGTGGTGGGGGGCCAGTGTGATGTGGGGGGCCAGTGTGATGTGGGGGGCCGTGTGATGTGTGGACAGTGATGTGGGGCCAGTGTGATGTGGGTCCAGTGTGATGTGGGGGACAGTGATGTGTGGGGCCAGTGTGATGTGGGTCCAGTGTGGTGTGGGGCCAGTGTGATGTGGGGGCCAGTGTGGTGTGGGGCCAGTGTGATGTGGGTCCAGTGTGTTGTGGGGGCCAGTGTGATGTGGGGCCAGTGTGATGTGGGGACAGTGTGATGTGGGTCCAGTGTGATGTGGGGGGCCAGTGTGGTGGGGGGCCAGTGTGATGTGGGGGACCGTGTGGTGGGGGGACAGTGATGTGGGGGGCCGTGTGGTGGGGGGACAGTGATGTGGGGGCCAGTGTGATGTGGGGCCAGTGTGATGTGGGGGACAGTGTGATGTGTTGTGTTGGTGGGGATAGTACATCACTGTGATGGCAGTGAGCTGGTGGACTAGAGCAGTCTTTGCTGTAACTTCTAAAGGTGATGATGAGAGTGGGGGTTGAGGAGGAGATTGTCCATGCTGGGAGCTAGCATCTTGCATTATCACTGTGTTGAATACAATGACGGAACACCTCCACACATCAAGCCTAGATCCTTCTACTTACTCGGGCAAACGGTAGAAGATTATATAGCATTCACATAAGCAGCCGTTCCTTCTGCATCCTAACCAATATCACTAAAGTGACCCAGAGTGCATGACCTGAAACGACACCTATCCATGTTCTCCGGAGATGCTGTCTGACCTGTTGAGTTACTCCAGCACTTTGTGGTTTTTCTTGTATACCAGCATCTGCATCAAAGTATGACAAGACATTTAGCCCGTCTAGGCTGGTAGATAATACAATGTGACCTGACCATTTTCTCCACTGCCCTCCAACACAAATAGTCTCAGCTGTGGGATGCTCAACTGGGGCTGAGAGGCAGGGACATTTCCTCATCTTCAACACAAGTATTTCCAAACCAACTGGCTCACTTCAGTCCCTATATTTGCCCCAAATCCATGAGCTTTTTTTCAGGGAGATTTTATCGACTATCTTTGTATGCCAATAAATATCACTGCTATACCTGACCCCGAGCCACTGTTTTAGCCAAATACTTCAGTCAGGGTGGTTGCTACATTATTGTACAACTATTCTGTGCATAAATAAGTGCTCCGTTCACAACAGTGAACATATGTCAAAAGTATGTTATTCCCATGTGTGATTATTTGGACTTGCTGAGATAGTGACAGGCATCATATAAAGACATGTTCTTGCCCGTGTTACATTGTAATGCTACTGTCCTCTATTGTATGCATGGCATGGTATGGAGCAGGTCTATTATACTTGGACTAATTTGTTGTCAGAGAATGATGTGCCAAAACTCTTCACACGCTTGCGAAATGACTTTCAACAGTTCATCCAAGGAGACAGATGGTGCAGAATACTTTTATTCATCACATCATCTTATTCCTGGATATTCCTGTCAGGGAACTGTTTGAGCTTCTTGTTAAATAATGAAGGACATTTAAGGCAAGAAGAAATGCGGCAATTTATCAAAAACATAATGAGGGAAAAATGGAAATGGTTCCCTCAGAACGGACCAGATTGATGTGCCTGTGGCTGTCACCCACAGAGTTAAGCCCCTGTCCCACTTAGGAGACCTAAACAGCAACCTCTGGTGACCTTGCTCGCCACCCAAAAAAAAAATCGAGGTCGAGGTGACCTGCAACCTCCTACCACCTCCCACGCATATGTCGAAAACCTTCCTCAACTATGAAGAAAACCGGCTTCAACTAGACCTGCGACTAAAAAATGATCGATTTTTAAAACGGCAACCTATTTTTAGGCGAGGCCGGTTTTAATCATGATGAAAAAATAGCATAGGTGGTGGGCAAGGTCACCAGAGGTTGCTGTTTAGGTCTCCTAAGTGGGACAGGGGCTTTAGCACCAGCTTTCTGTTTGTGAATCTGGGTCAATTTGCTGTTGTAAACTATCTAACTTTCTCATCCACTCCCTGCACTATAGGGGTAATTGACACAGGGTCAATTAACTTACAAACCTGCACATTTCTGGGATGTGGTAGGAAACCGGAACACCCAGAGGAAACCCACGGGGTCACAGGGAGAACATGCAAACTCCACACAGGCAGCACCTGAGGTCAGGACTGAACTCGGGTCTCTGGCGCTGTGAGGTGGCAGCTCTACCAGCTGTGCCACTGTGTCTCACCAAACTATGGCTATCCAAGTTTGTCCAATCTCTCCTTATAAATTCACCCTGACATGCAGAACTGTTTCTGTGAGTATAAAGCACACATCTTCCAAGGATAGTAAGTTGGGTCACCAGAACTGCACACAGTGCACCTACAAACCAGTTTGGCATCATGTCTACTCCCCTCCCCCTTGTACTCCAGTCTTCCAGATCAAAGACCAACATTCTATTAGTCATTGAATTGTTTTCTCTATCTGACTACTGAGTCTTAATAATTGAATATATGTCCCTTCCCATCAGCTAGTCTCTCTGCAGCTTCACTGCCTCCAGATTGCAGCATTTAAAATGGTTCGGTAGTTCTTTATTATCACGTGTACAGCCATACCGTGACATTCATTATGCACATACAGTTCAGTAAAGTATTGGCAGACCAAACGCAATCCCCAATCGGTCCAAAGTGTGTAGAGAGAGTCTATTGAGACCGCCTGCAAGAGTCGCCAGGTTTGGGCAACATTTTCAAAGTGAAAAATGATCTAGTTTTCAGAGATGTTCTAGGTGGTATCCTAGATGGACAAAGTGGATGACTATACATTTGTCTGCACTAATATATATTTGCCACAGCTTTGTTCATTACACCTATTACTCTGTCTTTGTAATTTAATGCTTTGGTTACGCTACATGTAATGCTTCCAATGATGCCCTGCGTACTCTCAGATTTGTGGCTTTCCAGTTCATTATCCTAGTAATTAAAAACCACAACTCTGCACAGTTCATAATAGAACACCATTCCTCATATCCTGACAACTTATGCATCTTCTAACCAGAACAATAATCTGTGTTTAATTTCACGAACCTCAAGTTACTGGTCTCCTGAGGGAACAAATGCTTTTGGTATCCGGATGAAAGACATCTCTTAAGGCTCCACATTCTACTTTAAATGTCACTTCAACAGTTGAATCAGGTAAATGAAGCCTTAGAATGTAGACACTATGAACTGCAGATGCTGGTTTACAAAAGAAGACACAAAGTGCTGGAGTAATTCAGCGGCTCAGGCAGCACATCTCGAGAACATGGATAGGTGACGTTTCACAGAGTGCTGGAGTAACTCAGCGGGTCAGGCAGCATCTATGGAGAACATGGATAGGTGATGTTTCACAGAGTGCTGGAGTTACTCCAGCACTGTGAAATGTCACCTATCCATGTTCTCCACAGATGCTGCCTGACCCGCTGAGTTACTCCAGCACTCTGTGAAACGTCACCTATCCATGTTCTCCACAGATGCTGCCTGATCCGCTGAGTTACTCCAGCACATTTTGTCTTTTTTTGACAAGCATTACCTGCCCAGCAAAATCAATGACTTTCTCTGAGCCACTGGACATTTTCAGAATGATCAATTATTTTATTTTTATGTTCCATTAAACTGTTCTTTGTATCACAGAATTAAGGCTAATTGTACAGTACAGCACAATGGAATGGTTCTCGTATCAAGAAAACATTTGGTTTTATTTGATAGCAGTCTTTTGAATTATTTTGTAATGTCCCAAGTCTATCATAATTATCAGTTGTGGTAACAACAGTTGTCTCTCATCAGGGAATTCTAAAATATTTGACAGCTATTGAAACACATTGAAGTGTAGTCACTGGGATAAAGTTTGAGAAACAACGATGATCAACTTTAGTTTTGTATAATATAAACATTCTAACATTTGGAGAATTAAGGCAGACGTATTTCTCATATAAAATAGTGTCAAATACATTACTGAGGGAAACCACTGGAACTGAACAAAGAAACGTTTAACCATCTTGCTCTCTCATCTAGCACTAGAATGTATCCCATCAATAGTCATAATTAAGGCTTAAAGATGTAAGATGGCTTTTGAATGGGGTAAGAAAGGCTATGAAATGCTTTATAATCGAAACCAAACTGGGTAGATTCAGAAGCCCAAGTGCCACGTGGATTTTAATTATTCATTGCTCTGTATTACCATTTTGCCACTGCAAACATTTTGTATTTTTTCTACACAATTACTTCAGTCTACCGTGTGATTATAGCATGTTTGTAATCATTTACAGAATATTTTCATTTTAATCTCTTTGTGAATCTACAAAAATGGATCAAGCCCATCTAACCTAAAACAGTTTTCTCGATTCCTGCAAGCTCTAAAACTGGTTAGTGCCGCCAGAGACTCAAATGGAAACAAAAGTCATGTTTGACTTTAATACATTAGGATTTGAAGCAATCATTTTTTTTCAAAATAAATCATCTCTTTGTGTGTGTGTGCTGGTTTAGTGCTGAACTAGTTCATGGCTTGGTTATTTCCCTCATCCCGATGTCCGTACAATTTAGTGTGTGATTTTACCTCACACTGATGTACTGTTCTGATTTTAATTAAATAGGGTATGTGTTTAGTGGTTAAGAGTGTCAGCAATCAGTTGGTCCTATTGACCCTGAGATATGTTTGAATCACATCATAAACACCTGGTGTATTTTAATTCAAGTCATCTGAAAAATTTATAAAATGCAGTCATAGTGATAATGGAATTACTGGAGTAACATGACAATGTTTTTGTATGAGAAGTAAATAAGGATGGGCACTAAATGCCAGTGCCATCTGTGACATTGCAGCCCGTGAATGAATGAAGTAAATGTCTGGAGCTGATGTAAAGTATGGAACTAATGAACCTGTTACTCAGTTTAATATTCCACTTGATGTCCCTCTCCAGCACTAGAGTGGCAAGAGTTGGCAGTGTTGGGTGGAGGTTGTAGTTGGGGGAATTATATTGCTGGATCAGACCATTCTTAGCTGAAGCAAATCTAATCCATGAGAAGACATTGGAGAAAACATAGAAACATAGAAACATAGAAATTAGGTGCAGGAGTAGGCCATTCGGCCCTTCGAGCCTGCACCGCCAATATGATCATGGCTGATCATCCAACTCAGTATCCCGTACCTGCCTTCTCTCCATACCCTCTGATCCCCTTAGCCACAAGGGCCACATCTAACTCCCTCTTAAATATAGCCAATGAACTGGCCTCGACTACCCTCTGTGGCAGAGAGTTCCAGAGATTCACCATTCTCTGTGTGAAAAAAGTTCTTCTCATCTCGGTTTTAAAAGATTTCCCCCTTATCCTTAAGCTGTGACCCCTTGTCCTGGACTTCCCCAACATCGGGAGCAATCTTCCTGCATCTAGCCTGTCCAACCCCTTAAGAATTTTGTAAGTTTCTATAAGATCCCCTCTCAATCTCCTAAATTCTAGAGAGTATAAACCAAGTCTATCCAGTCTTTCTTCATAAGACAGTCCTGACATCCCAGGAATCAGTCTGGTGAACCTTCTCTGCACTCCCTCTATGGCAATAATGTCCTTCCTCAGATTTGGAGACCAAAACTGTACGCAATACTCCAGGTGTGGTCTCACCAAGACCCTGTACAACTGCAGTAAAATCTCCCTGCTCCTATACTCAAATCCTTTTGCTATGAAAGCTAACATACCATTCGCTTTCTTCACTGCCTGCTGCACCTGCATGCCTACTTTCAATGACTGGTGTACCATGACACCCAGGTCTCGCTGCATCTCCCCTTTTCCTAGTCGGCCACCATTTAGATAATAGTCTGCTTTCCTGTTTTTGCCACCAAAATGGATAACCTCACATTTATTTATAAAACAAAGGGCAATGTTTTAGTTGTGCACGATCATTGAGGGACTCGAGAATTGGATCTAATGCACAAGGGCACAATCAGAACCATTGCCAAATGGACAAAGGCAGCAGTCGCAGCAGACTGGGTGAAGCTTTGGGAAGATTAGTTTACTGCTCAGTGTAATTGCCCTGACATTTAATAGGCCAAGTTGGCGCAGAAGAGACAGAGAAATATGACTGACAACTGAAATACACATAACATTTCTCTTTATTTTTTAAGTGACTTCATGATCAGATAATGCATTGGCAGCTTTAAATGCCAGGACATTCTCTGAAGTAGAATCCTCAGTGATCCAGTAATCTCAATCTATGGACTCTTCTTATAGCCAGAGTTTGGATGATTGGAACTGAACAATCAGGTTCAGTACACAAATGTGGCCCTGGGATTTTGGTTATCTTTTTAATTCCCCGCCATGCGCCTTTGTGACTTTCTGACTGTTCCAAAGAAGCTGGAGAAATCATATCTGCCTCCACCAATCTCAGCAGCGCATTCCAGACACTCACCACCCTCTGTATAAACACAACTTGCCCACACACCTCTTTAAACTTTGCCCCCCTCATCCTAAAGCTATGCCCTCTAGTATTTGATATTTCCATCCTGAAGAAAAGTTTCTGTCTGTCCACTCGATCACTGTATACTTCCACCAGGTCTCCCCTCACCATAGTGTTACAGAGAAAATTCCATCTTTTCTGATACTTATTCAGATCTCTTTAAAACTCCACAATTCAATCTGCCTCTGCCATTGCCCCTGGTAGTAAGTCCCAAACCTACCCACTGTTGACCCTGGAGTACACACTGAAACCTATCCAGCATTGTCCCTGTCTATACCCCCCATTGCATAAGGAGATTTTTCCTTTTTATGCACAGGTTTTAGGAATAACCAATAAATGCATGAAGATTAATGGGATGATGAATTGTGGTCGAACTACAAGGAACCACACTCATATTTCATGATCCATTTTTGCTCCATTCCTTTAAATCAACTTTGATTAATTAATCTTTAAGAGCTTCTGGTCTGTATATTACGCTTTTTTGAAAACAGACTGTTATCCTTTGGCCTACTAAACAATATTGATTCTTTTGACATTTTTATTTGACAACCATGGAAACGATTTAAAAACCCCCAATCATATTTCACTTGGAATTACAAATTAATGTAATTTTATCAGATTCAAAGCAGATCTTAACATTTGAGTTCTATAACATGCAACAGCATGTCTAAATAAAAAAGAATACTGGAACAGGAAGGCAGTAAGTTCCAGAGATCGACGGCCACTCGAGATTTCCAATGTTAGGCGAGGTAATCATTGTGGTGTGACCCGCACGCACACGCACACGCACACGCACACGCACTCATGCACACATGCACACACACACACACACACGCGCACTCATGCACACACACACATGCACACACACACATGCACACACACACACATGCACACACACACACATGCACATGCACACACATGCACTCACACTCACACTCACACGCACACACACACACACACGCACTCACACACACACACACACGCACTCACTCATACACGCACTCACACTCATACACACACACACACACACACGCACTCACACACACGCACACGCACACGCACACGCACACGCGCACACACATACACACACGCACATGCACTCATGCACACATGCACACACACACACACACACGCGCACTCATGCACACACACACATGCACACACACACATGCACACCACACACATGCACACACACACACATGCACATGCACACACATGCACTCACACTCACACTCACACGCACACACACACACACACGCACTCACACACACACACACACGCACTCACTCATACACGCACTCACACTCATACACACACACACACACACACACGCACTCACACACACGCACACGCACGCACGCACGCACACACGCACGCACGCACGCACACACGCACACAAGCACGCACGCGCACACAAACACACACACACACACGTGCACACATGTGCACACACACACACACACACACGCACACACGCACACACTCACACATGCACTCACACACTCAGACACATACACACACCGACAGACACACAAACACATACACACACACATACCCACACACACCACCCCCATCCAAAGAGCCCTACATTATTTTTCTTGTCTTGGAGTTCTCTAATTCCTTCTTAAAAATGATTATTGAATCTGTTTTAGTCATAGAGAAATGCAGCGTGGATATAGTCTCTTCGGCCTAACCTTCCCAAATCGAACAACATGTCCCAGCTAAACTATTCCCATTTGCCCGCGTTTGGTCCATATCCCTCCAAACCTATTTGTGTACCTGTCTAACTGTTTCTTCAATGTTGGGATAGTACCTACCTCAACTACCTCCTCTGGCAGCTTGTTCCATACACCCATAACCCTTTGTGTGAAAAAGTTACCCCTCAGATGCCTATTAAATCTTTTCCCCTTCACCTTGAACCTATGTCCTCTGGTCTTCGATTCTCCTACTCTGTGCTAGAGGCTCTGTGCGTCTACCCAATCTATTCCTCTCATGATTTTATACACCTCCGTAAGTAAGTAAGTAAGTAAGTTTATTGGCCAAGTATTCACATACAAGGAATTTGCCTTGGTGCTCCGCCCACAAGTAACAACATGACATACAGTGACAGTTACTAATGACTCAGAAAACACTAAACATTAATAATAATAAAACATTAATGATAAAACACCATTGATCAAGCATGTGAACCAACAAAATACCAGATCAAAGGGAGGCTACAGATTTTTGGCTGTTGAGTAGAGCAACTACTTGTGGATAAAAACTGTTTTTATGTCTGGCTGTGGCAGCTTTGACAATCCGGAGTCGCCTTCCAGAGGGAAGTGATTCAAAGAGTTTGTGGCCAGGGTGAGAGGGGTCAGAGATGATCTTGCCCGCTCGCTTCCTGGCCCTTGCAGTGTACAGTTCATCAATGGGGGGAAGGTTGCAGCCAATAACGATTCGCTGCAGCCTCCAGGTGTCGTGCTTGGCTCTCTCTCCCCCCTTCTCTCTCCCCCCTTCTCTCTCCCCCCTTCTCTCTCCCCCCTTCTTTCCCCCCTTCTCTCCCCCCTTCTCTCCCTCCTTCTTTCCCCCCTTCTCTCCCCCGCTTCTCTCTCCCCCCCTTCTCTCTCCCCCCCTTCTCTCTCCCCCCTTCTCTCTCCCCCCTTCTCTCTCCCCCCTTCTCTCCCCCCCTTCTCTCCCCCCCTTCTCTCCCCCCCTTCTCTCCCCCCCTTCTCTCCCCCCCTTCTCTCCCCCCCTTCTCTCCCCCCCTTCTCTCCCCCCTTCTCTCCCCCCTTCTCTCCCCCCTTCTCTTCCCCCCTTCTCTCCCCCCCTCTCTCCCCCCCTTCTCTCCTCCCTTCTCTCCCCCCTTCTCTCCCCCCTTCTCTCCCCCCTTCTCTCCCCCCCTTCTCTCTCCCCCCTTCTCTCTCCCTCCCTTCTCTCCCCCCCTTCTCTCCCCCCCTTCTCTCCCCCCCTTCTCTCCCCCCCTTCTCTCCCCCCCTTCTCTCCCCCCTTCTCTCCCCCGCTTCTCTCCCCCGCTTCTCTCCCCCCTTCTCTCCCCCCTTCTCTCCCCCCCTTCTCTCCCCCCCTTCTCTCCCCCCCTTCTCTCCCCCCCTTCTTTCCCCCGCTTCTCTCTCCCCCCCTTCTCTCCCCCGCTTCTCTCTCCCCCCCTTCTCCCCTCTTTTAAAGGACTTACCGTTGAATTATGTTGTGTATTGTGTCCTTTTTTAACTGTAACGCTGCATGGTAAATTACATTTCACTGCACCTTATGGTGCATCTGACAAATAAATTTGAACTTGAGCTTGACTCCCTGCACACTGGGGATAATTTACAGAGGCCAATTAATCTACAAACCTGCACATCTGTGGGATGTGGGAGGAAACCGAAGCACCCAGAGGAAACCCACGTGATCACAGGGAGCATGTGCAAACTCCACACAGACAGCACCCAAGGTCAGGATTGAAGGAAGTCACTGGGGCTGTGAGGCAGCAGCTCTACCCGCTGTGCTGCATTAGTCTTTCTGGTGTAATCGTCTCCTCAAATTCACAGAATGCTATAAAAACATGAAATGCTGGAAAGATTATTCAAAGGGGAATAAGAGTTCACTTTACTGAAGAATATTCAGCCATCACGTTCTAGCCACATTTTAATTTAGAGCAGAGTTTTATGCATCATTGGTAAAACAGAGTAATTGGATTCTTACCCATCCATTAGGGTATTATGGTGTTCCATTTGATAGAGTAAATAAAGTCAAGCAAACTTCTCAATGCATTCACAGAGTAATGTATGTACAGCTATTTATAATTACCTGAGATGCCTGAGGAATCTTTGTACTGCCTAGCATGTTCATATTCCGTTTTGACCATTGTTGAGAATTTAAGGTGAAAATATTGTGAACATAATTAAGTGATGGTGATGTCACCATGTTAGTGTAACTTTGCACCCCACGTTTGGAACCAACATTGTGGGCCGAAGGGCCTGTTTCTGTGTTGTACTGTTCTATGTGCGAAAAGCACCGTTTATTTATTTATATCAAAGCAAAGAAGTCTTAAAATATAAATATTTTTCTGTATATTTTTGAGCATTTTATTTCCACAGTTGAGGGGAGCAGGTTGAATGTGTTTTTGATATAAATGCTCTGGGCTACAAGAGTTTGAGTTGAGGCCATGAGGGTTAACGTTATAGCTCTCAGCTCCAAGATGCCACTGTAACTACAGGTATTTAGATGAGGTGATGGTGCCGAACAGTAAGCAGATGAACAAATCCATTGCCCAAAGCAAAGCAGGAAATATGCAAAGTCTCGGTGGTCAGAACGTAGGTCAACATTGGCACCAACCGCCAAGTAACCTTATCTTAGATCCCAAGGCTACACAAAAGCATCTTGTAACATTACTGTTAACATGAAACAGATCAGGCTGAACATGCAGTCAGATGGTACACAGGCTGGCATGACAACTTTGGGCAAGGTACGAACTGGCATGACAACTTTGCTGTTATTTAAGCAAGACAGCCATGTAATCCTTCAATATGGCTGGTAACAAGATGTTACTCTGTTATAAGCCAACAATACACAAATACATATTAATATCTATGATCTCTTGATTGCTAACATAATTCCCTTCTTATCAGCCCACTTTCACACAGTTTATGTCCCAAGATCTCCCTTGATGTCATAAGGTCATAAGGTTATAAGGAATAGGAGTAGGATTAGGCCATTCGGCCCAACAAGTCGAGTCCACCATTTAATCATGGCATTTCTATCTCTCCCTCCCAACCCCATTCTCCTGCCTTCTCCCCATAACCTTACACACCCATACTAATAAATCATCTATCTATCTCTGCCTTTAAATATCCACTGACTTGGCCCCCACTGCCTTCTTTGGCAGAATTCCCTATTCTCCACCCTTGTTTAATCATGGTCATGTTGATGGCTTTCTCTGTCACTGCCCTCCAACTGCTTTCACGTTTCCCCCTTTTTCCAAGTCACTTATGACCCTGAACTTCTTCTGTTCCCAGCTGCAATGGCTGATAGCTAATCACCTCCCTGAAATTGCAAGCCTGTGACCCAAACCTCAAAGCCCAGACAAGGAACTTAATTCCCATCGTGTTGCTGATGTTGATTTGAAACTCAGTTTGCTGGTCATTTCTTAGCTTGATCTGACAAAGAGTCATCCAGCATGGACACAAGACCTTCGGCCAAACTCATCCATGTCCATCTCAGCTAGGCACACTTGTCTGAATTCAGCAAATTTCCTTGTAAACTTTTCCTATCCATGTATCAGTCCAAATATTGGTTAACGTGACATGTGGAGCCATTGAGTTGTTTGCTGCATGCAAGCAATCTTTGATCTGTTTAAAATGCAGCCAATCATACCAAGGCTCATTTTATCATGCAGGAGTAACTCTTGAATCTGGAATATTGTTCAAAATTGTGACCCTTAAAACAATTTAATTGGTTATAAAGAACGGGAGCCGCTGGCAGAAAAGATGAGGAACAAGTTAAGGCAAAGTGCTGTTTAATCCAGTCCTACAGGGAATGGTCACACTCTGTACATACTGAAGATACAAACAACTCCAGATCAGTTTTAATTGTCCCCATATTTTTATCAATATGCCTCTCTCTTTGTACAGGAGGCAGAAAGTATATGTCAATAAAGTAAATTATTGCAATTGTTGAAAGTATCTTAAACTTTCCTGGAAGTTTAAATTCATCTTACGACTTCAATACGGTGCCCAAAGTCACAGCTGCATCACAGTCCAACCCAGAGGTCACTCAGCCAACTGAGGGAGAATTGGATGTAGTTCAACTAATTTGTTTTAGAGGAGCATGTATTTTCCTTTCATGCTTCCCAGAGAAGTCCATGCAACTGTTTGTGGTTCAGCTGGCAAAAGCCTCACATCTGAGTCAGAATCACACTGGTTGCTGTCGTACTGCAGAGAGTTGAGTGCAAAGTCTTGGCTCATTATCCAGCGTGACTATGGAAATAGAATGCTTTTAGGGGCAGCTTTCCTTCACCATCCATGAAGCATGTGTGGTGATCTACATGGGAAAAAAACAGTTGTATTAATCGTGTTGACTTTCCCTCCACAGTTCCGTGGGGAAATGTCTGGCATCTACCCCAGTGTCTCATTCACATCCAACATCTACTTTGTGCCAATGTCAGCTTCACAGCCATGTCAGGCAGCATGTTGAAGATCGTCTCTGTTGTGTTTTGTTCAAGACCCATCTGTCATCAATTAGAGAACTAACAAGGAGTGGGATCACAGGTAGAATCCATTGTTTTCCCAACTTCACACCTGACAATTCATTTGGAAATGCCTGTTGAAGTGACTTCTGTGCAACATCATTTCATCTCTTGACTCTCATTTAACCTACAATGTCAGCATTAACTTAAAGTGAGATGTTAGCTTTGCAAAAAAATCACAGATGCTGGTTTAAACTGAAGATAGACACAAAAAGTTGGAGTAACTCAGCGAGACTGGCAGCATCTCTGGAGAGAAGGAATGGGTAATGTTTTGGGTTGAGACCCTTCTTCAGACTCATTTGACCCGTCTGAAAAAGGGTCTTGACCCGAAACATCACACATTCCTTCTCTCCAGAGATGCTGACTGTCCTGCTGAGTTACTCCAGATGTTTGTGTCTACATACTGTTTTCTGTTGTGTGATAGACCTACTCTTCTTCGAAGTAACGTTGATTTGTCACTTCAGCCTGATATGGTACATGTGGTGATGCCAGTCCATCAAAGTTTCAGGAATTTGAGGCAGGGTCAAATTTTGGTGTAGGGCTCGGAGAGATTGGTCCCCTAATTCACCTGTTGTCACTGTCCTCTCGATGTTAAAGATTGCAGATGTAGGAGGTGTCGTGATATACTTGCAGTTGTCGTTTGCTGGACAAATACATGAATGTGGGATATGGGGAGAGTTTAATTATAAATGAAAGGCCCTTTATCTCTTAGCTGAGATCAGTAAGAAGGGAACATTGGTCTATTGATGGAAGGATTACAGAGGAATAGAGAAACAAAAGTCTCATTTAAGTGTGGTAGGGTCTGGAATTTACTGCCTGCGAGTGGTGAGAAAGAAAACCTCACTGGAGTTAATGAACATCTCAAGATGACCAAGAGCTGGAAAGTGGATTCTATTAAAATCTAGTTTGGGGAACTAGGGTCTGTAAAATCTACTGTAGAGACAAGGAACTGCAGATGTTGGCTCACCAAGGAAAGACACAAAATGCTGTAGTAACCTAGCAGGCCAGGCAGCATCCCTGGAGAACATGGATAGGTGACGTTTCGGTTTTGGATCCAACTTCATTCATTTTGAGGAAGAGCCCTGACCCGGAACGATCCGGTTCTCCAGAGATGTTGCCTGACCTGCTGAGTTACTCCATCACTTTGTGTCTTTCCGCTGTAGGTTCTACTATTGTGCTGTAAATTTCCAGAGGTTAAGTGTGAATGAAATGGAGGGGTCAGAGTCATAATTCGATTGGAATCAAACTTGCGGATTGGAGTTGAATAGATTAGAACAACATGGGAAATAACACCATGTGGGGAGGCAGCCTGAAAGGTGTTACACTGAGAAATTTCAAGTCAATTACATTGATAATCCATACAAATTATGTCTCACTTCAGATTGCTGATATCTTACTGTTCTCAACAATATATTATGCTGTTACGTTCAATGGTTTTACCTAAGATGGCTTCCTTCTCAGTGCAAGTACCATTCAAAGTTAAGGAGGGGAAATCTAATATCTGAAGCATTTTACAAGTCTCTGTGAAGAGGCATAATTGTGTTTGAGACATCGCTATCAGTGTAGTCACCATTTGGCTTGTTTTATGTGTCATTAACTATGGCATGTGTCTTTACATTTTAGATTGCCTGTTATATGGTGGGATTTAGGATGTATTTTAGGGCCTGTTTGGCGCTAAGTTTCCTGCGCAGAAGTTTTCAGTTTTTAGTTTAGTTTTGGATCGGCATGTGGAAGGTTTACCCTTTGACCATGCGGAGTGTAACGGAGACACGAGGAGTTTTCAAACCTTTAAAGCGATAAGCTGGAGTTCAATGAAGATTATAATGTATGAGTCGGAAGAAGTTTGGATGTACCTTATTGTTTTTCATCAACAATAAAGAATCTGTTAATCAAAAAACAGTGTTATGAAGATTTATCTGTGAAGAAGCTCCGGGGGTCTCTGACGTAGAGCTCGCATGCGTGTAAAGACATTCTCCTTAATCATGTACTCCACTTAGCGGCTTGTACTTAATCATGTACTCCACTTAGCCTTCTACCGCTGCTCCATCGAGAGTGTGCTGGCGTACTGTATAACCACATGGTATGCCAGCTGCTCTGCAGCAGACAGGAGAGCCCTTCAAAGGGTCATCAACACCGCACAAAAAATCACTGGCTGCCCACTGCCTTCCCTGAAGGACATCTTCAGCTCTCGCTGCCTTGGCAGGGCAGCCAACATCCTGAAGGACCCTTCCCACCCTGGACACAACCTGTTCCACCAGCTGCCCTCTGGCAGACGGTACAGGTCTTTCAAAACTCGCACAAACAGACTCAGAGACAGCTTCTACCCCATAGCCATACGTGAACTTAACAATGCAAAATAAGTAATAACACTCACATTCAACTGAATGGTTCTACCTCAGCTGCTATTGTTATTTATCTGTAATTTATTTTTATATGTATATATTTTTACCTTTTCTTATATATTTAAAATTGCTCTTGTTAATCGCACCGTGGGATTGACTTTTAAATTTCGTTGTACCATGTGCAATGACAATAAAGAGATTCATTCATTCATTCATTGAGGGAGAAATCTCTTGAACGATATAAAAATCTGCCGCTACAAACTGGTAATCACCCCTGCTCATAATTGTTGATCCTAACCTGAACCCAAGAACAATGAACCTCATAATTTCCTAAAATGCATTCACATTGAGGTGGACAAGATGTTTGGAGCATATCACGGCATGATTTCCAACTACCTAGTTTAGTGCTTTGACAAGAGCTCATTAACTTCTTAGTAAAGTTGTCAGGATCCAAGCCAGGCACGTGACCCACATATTGGTTATGCATTGAATAAGTAAATGGTGAAGACAGGGAAGAGGGTGTGAGCAGGATCAAGGATTGGCAATTATCCTCACAATACCTTGAGATTTACAGTGCTCACTATAATATTCAGCTGGTGTCACCCTGTGGGACTCTGATAATAATAATAATAATAAATTTTATTTATGGGCGCCTTTCAAGAGTCTCAAGGACACCTTACAAAAATTGAACATGTAGAGGAAAAACATGTAAGGGGAATGAAATAAATAGTAGAGACATGACTAGTACACAAAGTAAAGACAGAATTCAATACAAAACACAGTATGAGGCAATTAATGCACAGATGAAAAGGGACGGGGACGTGGGGCTAAGGATAGGCAGAGGTGAAGAGATGGGTCTTGAGGCGGGACTGGAAGATGGTGAGGGACACGGAATTGCGGATCAGTTGGGGGAGGGAGTTCCAGAGCCTGGGAGCTGCCCTGGAGAAGGCTCTGTCCCCAAAACTGCGGAGGTTGGACTTGTGGATGGAGAGGAGACCGGCTGATGTGGATCTGAGGGACCGTGAGGGTTGGTAGGGGGAGAGGAGGTCAATGAGATATGGGGGGGCCAGATGGTGGAGGGCTTTGTAGGTGAGGACCAGGATTTTGTAGGTGATCCGGTGGGAGATGGGAAGTCAGTGAAGTTTTTTGAGGACTGGAGTGATGTGATGCCAGGATTTGGTGTGGGTGATGAGTCGGGCGGCTGCGTTCTGGACCAGTTGGAGTCGGTTGATGTAGGTGGAGCTGATGCCAAGGAGAAGTGAGTTGCAATAGTCCAGCGATTACTATCAGCATGAAAGAAGCAGGTTTGAGGTTGGAAGACAGTGATTGTTTTATTTTAAAAATGATATTTCAGGAAGAGGAAAGCAGAGTGGCAGGGCCAACTCATCCATGCTGACATCTAAAGATGCCCCATCTAAACTAGTCCCATTTGCCTGCATTTGGTCCATATCTTTGTAAACCTTTCCTGTCCATGTGAGGCATTTGTATCAGAATAGAGGTACATTAGTTCAGAATTGGGGGATGTGCTCTTATCCTTTGGTGACGGTCCCAACCAAGGTGACAGATTACACCCTGAATCTGGATGGTGGCAATGAGTGGTGTACACCTTGTGTTGTCAGTATGTATATAACACATGCCAGAAGTGCTAATGTGAGTTGCTCATAAATGAACCATTTGCAATTTCATAATGAACACAACTTCATCTAGAAATGATTATTAAGCTACATTAAGGTACTTTTATCTTTGGTTTGTATTCAAAAAGCGACTGCTAATAGATCCAATTTTGAGGCTATTTGTTCTTTGTACTAGGATTCCAGGTAGTTCACTTTTAGGGATGAAAAACGATGCTCAGTTGGTCTCTTATCAGTTCATCAATGCCCAATGTATTATTCATTGCTTTACAAGTTGGGAATTTAAAACTGTTAAAAATGCATTAGCAGTCATTGGATTTAGCTATAGGCGATAGTAAAGGCATTGAGTAATATAAACAGCTCAAATAAATAATGCAGTTCTCAATGGTTAGCTTATCTATTGTAATTTTACAAAATATACTTTAATGGAATGTATCCTGAGGAATCTGCACTCCCTTCTTAAACATGCGTCCTCACGGCAGACTTAACAGATACCGTAAAGTTGAAAGAAGAAAGAGAAAATGCTGAAAATATTCAACAAGTCTGCAAATGGAATTATCATGCATCAGAACTGGAAGAAGTTAGAGTTTAAGCAAATGGAAAACCAGTGGAATAAGGATGGGTGAGGAAGAAAAGGGAGGCAGGTGATCGATTAAAAGATACAACCTATAAAATGGTGATGCAAAGAGGGATGTAAAACAAATGAAACAAGCTGTGAATGGCAATAGCTGCAGCATTACTGGTACCCCGACCCGCAAATCTGGCACCAATGCTGCAGCATTACTGGTCCCCCAGTCTGCAGATCTGGCACCAATGTCTAGGGCATGAATTTGTTACATTAAATAGTGGAAAGTGTCAATTTATTATGAAACAGAAGGAAGTGGTTGTATGATTGGCTTGATTCACCAAGCGGGTCATTCCCATCAGCACCATTCACCTTCCTTCAGTTCAGTTTAGTTTATTGTCACGATTACCAAGGTACAGTGAAAAGGTTTTGTTATTCCCCAACCAACCAGTGGAAAGACAATACATGATTAATACTGTGTATTTACAGTGTACAGTGTACATTAAGAAAATAATGATCAAAGATCAAAGAAGTCTGATCAAAGATAGTCCGAGGTCCCCGATGAGGTGGATCGTAGTTCAGCAGCACTGCTCTCTGGTTGTGGTAGGATGGTTCAGTTGCCTGATAACAGCTGGAGACAAATGCTTGTAACTAGCTCTCTTGCAGGTACTCATCATCTTCTCTTTGTTACGTACCCACACAAAGGAGTCATTTACTGCAGCCAGTTCGCCCACCAGCTTGTCTTTGGAATATGGGAGGAAGCAGATGCTCCTAGAGGAAATCCAATCGATGCTTGAGGTTCAGGGGCATCAGGCTAAGGTTTAGAGGGACAGAGAATTAAAATGACCGGCAATTGGGTGCTCAAGCGTCAAGCTTAGAGCTACTCATGAACAATGAACCAATCACAGTACTATAGAGGAGACTAAGTTGTACATAAACACTCTCTAACGGTGATATATAAAAAACTATTCAAATGGATTATTCATATCAATAGTTATTTTGAACTTCTAAAATATTGAGATTAGGGAATTGAGAGCCTTATTCACAATCTCAAAATAAGGACAAGGTATTTCAGTCTCAGACATTTCTTCATTGCAAATCTTTATCCCAGGCTGTCGATTGGGAACATAGAAAGACAAGCTTCTGGGCATTCAGAAACATCAATAGTTCAGGAAAAATCACTGAGATAGAAGATTAGCCATAATGTTGATGAATGGTACAGCAGCCTCGAAGGGCCAAATGGTCGACTCCAGCTCCTAATTTTTATGTATGTATGTTATGTACTAAACGCACATAAATGCAATTTACATCCAACGGACATGAGGATAAACTCTCTTCTTGAGGATTTGTTTTAGTTTAGTTTAGTTTAGTTTAGTTTAGAGATGACTGGGTTACAATTTCCCCTTGCCATGCACACCTTGTTGGATACAATGATGAGTTGGTCATCTATCCTGTCACAGACTATACAATAAGCAAACAATGGCTGAATCCTTTGAAAAATAATTATGTTCTCCTATTGTCAGCCTGGATGCAAGATTGATGAGTTCAATTAACTCATTTCAATGAATGTCTTTTCATTGGGTTTAAAATGTTCTAAGGACCAAAATAGATTGTATTATAAATAGAACATTCAAATTAATTTAAAAAAAAATGATTCTGAAGGAAGAGAAAGAGGAAAAAGTAAGTTAAACTCCAGTCAAACTCAGAACTCAATCTGAATCCAGCCACGGTATCGGCACAATTGACTGTTCTGACAGTTGTAATTTGTGTTTGATATCTTTGTTTATTGTTGATTTATTGCCATTCCTGCCCTTTTTTTATTATCTTACATTATTAACTTTATTGTTAATTTATTGTCTTTTTTGAAGGCAATCATTAAATTGACATTACCAAGAGCCAATGTACTGAACGCAGGTAACATCAATTGTGGAGTATCCTGGACCTGGCAAAAGCTGATATTGATGATGCATGTAAGAGCAATTCTAATCACACAGAAAATTAAATCATAGATAAATATACAGGCTATAAAAATGATTCAATCTATCAATAAGTACTGCTTCAGAGTTACGATGAATTATGCCGTGGGATGAAAATTGGTTGATTTGGACAAGGAAGAACAACAACACACACAAAATGATTCAACAAATTGCAGTGATTTTGGACTAGATAATGGGATAAAATTGTGGTAGAACAACAAAACCTAATTGCAAAAGGGATATTGTTAATGAAGAACATCTGGGAATCTGCACCGTGAAGCTAACAAGGAGTAAAATGTCAATATTGTAGAATCATATAAAGGTGCAGCTTGGAAGGAGACCATTCGATCTCACGGCTATGCTAGCCCTTTGAAATAGCCATGGTGTCTTTATTAGCCTTTTCTGAAATCTTCCCTGAAATCAAATAATAACATTTATTTAAAGGATCACTGGCTGTGAAATAATATTGGAGATTCTTTATAATTCAGGACAGCTTCATTGTCATAGTGATAATATAGTGGTGCTAATATCATATTGATGAGAATATAATATGACATGTATGACCCGCTGAGGTACTTCACCACTTTGTCACTTATTTAGTAATAGTTGTGTTGGCCTAGAATGTGTTCAAGTACTTGGTATCAGTGTGTGAGACATAGTGTGTGAGTGTGGACAGTGTGCAAGTGTAGACACTGCGTGTGAGTGTGTGGACAGTGTGTGAGTATCGTTGCCCCCCCCCCCCTCCACCCCACCCCATGCAACTGAATACTGACTTGTTTTCTGAAGGGGCTGTCCCACTTGGGCGAGTTAATTGGCGAGTATAGAAGAGTTTAGGAGAGTTTGAAAAAATGTCATGTTGAAGACCTCCTTCGACTATGTTGAAGACTGGCTACGCCTAGCTGCGACTAACTTCTGGAAAATTGAATAGTGGAGAGTGAAGACGACCTCCCTTCAACCTCCCTTCGACTATGTTGAAGACTATCTACGACTACCTTCGGCTACCCTCGATTACCTACGACTAACGTGCCGACCGACTACGACTAAATCTACGAGTTAAAAAAGTATCGATTTTTTTCCATGGCGACCTTTTTTTACTCGCGGGCATTTTGTAACATACTGAAAAAACCGCCACGACCTAGCTGAGGCCTCGAATACGCGGAGACCACTCTCGAGCAAGAAGGAGAGTTACGAAGACCTCCTATGACCTATTGTCGACCATGCTGCGAGTATGAGGGCAAACTCGCCAGAACTCACGGATTAGGTCGCCCAGTGGGACAGGCCCTTTACAGTCCCAATTCTGATGGAGGTTCTCACCTCCTACATTAACTTGGTTTCTTTTCCCACAGAGGCTGCCTGACCTACTGAGAGTTCCCTGTCTACTCTGTTTCTGTCACTGGTTTTGTTCTCCAGCAAGCCAGTGTCATACAGAAGCAGGTTAGCTGAAGTGAATAATTAGTTTATTCTTTTTACAAATCAAATTCCCTGAATCCTGAGCCAAGCCGATGTAATCCATAAATCACTACCACTACCTTCTCAATAATGTATTGACTTGGAAATTATCGCTCCGAATATCTCCACACCCATCTCCATCTCTGGTACCCCCAGGACTACAAATCTCAGCACTCAGCAAGTGTATCCTGTTTCACATTCTCTATTTCTGTGGCTGTTATCTTTGGCCTTTCATTCAGCCCTGCGTGATTTAAGGGTTTAATCTTTCACAAAACCATGCTTCCTCCTCTCTGTCTTCCCATTCAACCTATTAAAAATAATGTTTGATCAAAGCTGTTGATTGCTGCCGCCTGCTCATGTTCTCAGCTCATCATCTGATCCTGTTTATTCACTCTATTGTGAAGCATCCTGAGGTGGTCAGTGATAAACGGCCCTTTTGTTTTGTTATGTACGATTATCTTCAGTTGATTCCGCATTTGAAAACTGTCATGTTTCATTACAGAAATGTGGAAAAAGATTAAAAACAAAGTAACCTGATTTATTCACTGGGGAAATAATTATGGTTAATTCAACGTGATGGCAATTTATTTTCACTAATAAGTGACCAATAATCTCCATTGCATTTGCAAGTAGGGAATTGTTTCCTGAACTTATGCACATTGCTTGTCATTGTGCAGAATATTGAGAATTAATTACCCAATCACAGAGAGTGTGCAAGTGAGACAGGGGGAGTGAGAGAGAGAGAGAGGGGAGAGAGGGAGAGAGAGCAAGAGCGAGAGAGTGAGCGAGCGAGAGAGAGGGAGAGCGTGAGAGAGAGCCAGAGGGAGAGAGAGTGAGAGACACTGGAAAACGCTTGGAATCACTGCAACATATAATCTGCAGGGAATCTGTTTCGGGAAAAGGAACAAGGAAATGAGAGGTTATGGTTGTGAGTTATCACATGTAACTGGCAAGAATTGTCAATGATCTACTTCAAGCAGGAAGGGCCTTAAGGTAAATGGTGATTAACACTGTGATTAAATGGCCATAATAGGGGTGGCACAGTGGCACAGCAGAAGACTTGCTGCCTTACAGTGTCAGAGACTCCGGTTTGATCCCGACTAAGGATGCTGTCTGTATGGAGTTTATACATTCTCCTTGTGACTTGGTAGTTTTCACCAGGTGCTCCGTTTCCACCACATTCCAAAGACGAGCATATTTTTAGGTTAATTGACTTTGTAAATTATCCCTCGTATGTAGAATAAACCTTGTTTATGTGTGATTGTTGGTCGGTGTGGACTCGGTGGGCCAAAGGGTTTGTTTTCATGCTGTGTCTATAAAGAATAAAAAATAAAAAATATAACAGAAAATTATGCAAAGACTCAATGGGTCAAGTGGCATTAGTGGAGGGGCTGTGGGTCTGGGTAATGGTGCCCACACTCCTGCCGTCAGATGTTTGTGTTCCATAGAGAGAAAGGGACCTTCCAGCAATCCCTCCATAATGTTCTTTTCAGCGCAGTTCCCTGGTTGCTGATGCCTGGCCTCTCTGTACTCATCTGGTCCAAAGCTACAATCTAGCCCAGGGCCCTTGAGGTTTCGGAGCAACCCTGGGGAACCTTCTCATGCTGCCTCTCGTCCCTCATCATCCTCTCACCATCTCCTGATTCTCACCCAGTGGGATGGTTAGGAGGACTCAATGTCCAAGCTACTGCATCCAGGAATATCCCAGTGGATTGGGAGGACTGTCACTCAGTATTATCATCAGTCAGCACAATGAAACTAAACATTGGGTCTCTGTAGCAAACTGTGTATAAGGTGAAGGTACACAAAATTGCTGGAGAAACTCAGCGGGTGCAGCAGCATCTATGGAGCGAAGGAAATAGGCAACGTTTCGGCCCGAAACATCGCCTATTTCCTTCGCTCCATAGATGCTGCTGCACCCGCTGAGTTTCTCCAGCAATTTTGTGTACCTTCGATCTTCCAGCATCTGCAGTTCCTTCTTGAACACTGTGTATAAGGTGAGGTTGGATAGGCAAGGACTTTTATCCCTGGAACTCAGGAGGCTTGGGGCTGACTTTACAGAGGTTTATAAAATCACCAGGGACATACATAAAGTGAATAGTCACAAACCCCCGGGTAGAATGTAATACGTAGAACTGTACACGCAGGATCGGGTCATCTGGCCCACAATGTCTGCACCAAACATGATGTCAAGTTCAACTAATCTCCCTAGCTTGCACGGGATCCCTGCAAATCCCCGTGTCTATCTTTATTAAATGTCTCTATCATACCTACTTCCGCCAGAATTGTTGTCAGCTCATTCCACGCACCCACCGGTCACTGAGTAGCATCTACCCCCACACACATCCACCCCCACAAACATCCACCCCACCAGTCACTGAGTAGCATCTACCCCCACACACATCCACCCCCACACACATCCACCCCACCAGTCACTGAGTAACATCTACCCCCACACACATCCACCCCACACAGAGATCATCTCATTTAAACTTGTCCTCTCTGACTTAAAGGCACACCCTCTTGTCTTTAACATTTCCACTCTGGAAAGAAGGTTCTGACTGTCTACCTTATCTATGCCTCTCATCATTTTATATATCAGGTCTCCAGGGTAAGGGAGTCTAAAATTAAAAGGCACAGGTTTAAGGTGAGAGAGGAAAGATTTACATGGAACTGAGGAACAAAGTTTTCTCCAGTCTGTTGTGGGTATTTAGAACAAACTGCCAGAGAAACTTGTAGAGGTGAGTCTAATTACAACATTTAAAATACACTGGACTGGAACATGGACAGGAAAGGTTTGGGAGACAGAGGCTGTACAGGCTTGGTCAGCAAGGATGAATTAGGCAGGGGGGGGGTGGGGTGGGGGGTGGGGGGGGGGGGGGGGGTGGGGGTTGCCGTGTGTATAGCTCAATCATTCTATGTTGTTAAACTCAGGGGGACTTCCAGGCAACACAGGAATGCACTTCAGATACAAAACATTTAGAAGTTAACTTCTAGAGAAACTCAGTGGATCAAGCAGCATCTGTGGTGGAACAATCTATTGGAGGAACTCGCTGAATTTCTGTAGGAGATGTTGAAGTGTAGTAGTGGGTCTGGATTCACAAACCGGCAACCAAACCCCCTTGGGACAATTACATCTTCATTGAGGGACGTCTGAGCAAGAAAGCTACCGCGTCTGGTCATTTACTCAACCAGTCTTTGCTACTTTTCATTAATGGTACTGTCAAACACTGAACCTATGCCTAGAGAGAGAGACTCGCTGGGCATCAGCATAAAGCAACAAATACTCAATCCCTTGTTGACCCACAACTGTCATCAACGACAGACAGCTCACATGCAGCCGTGAAGAGACAATGTGAAGATTATTTGCAATCAGTCCTTAAGCAGACATTCAGAGGCAACCTTCTGTCACCCCTCTATGTTAAATTAAAATGATTACCAACAGCAGTGCAGAAGTATTGGTTTGTGCAGCACAGATGGCTATTATGTTAATGTTGGCCTCTTGCCTGGTTGCTGCTTCAAGTGAAGGGATTCCTTGTTGAAGTTCCTTCTCAAACTCTCCTTGCTTCCCTGCCTCCTTCATCCAAATGTTCCAACTCCACATCAAATATATGTGTTGAACCCGCCTTATATTTAATTTGAGAATCTATGCCAGTTGTAGATTTATAATGCTGCGACAGAGCTTACAGAGACCAGGCCAAAACTAAAAATGCACAAATGATGGGATTTTCTAAAAATCAAATATCTGCAGATTATTATTGACTGAAATGGTGCTGTTTCCCTCCCTACAAATATTCCCGACCTTTAGTTTAGAGATACAGTGTGGAAACAGGCCCTTCGGCCCACCGAGTCCATGCCGACCAGCGATTACTCGCACACCTAGTTCAATCATACACACTAGGGATAGTTTATAGAAGCAATTAACCTACAATCAACCTGTGCAGGAAGGAACTGCAGATGCTGGTTTACACTGAATACAGACACAAAATGCAAAACTCAGTGGGACAGGCAGCTTCTCTGGAGTGAAGGAATAGGTGACGTTTCAGGTCAAGACCCTTCTTTAGACTGAGTGTCAGGGGAGAGAGAAGCTGGAGGTATCATAAGGTTCAAAACAAATCAGAGCCGGCACTGATGACCAACAAACCTGCACGTCTTTGGAATGTGGGAGGAAACTGGAGCACCCGGATGAAACCTGTGTTCACAGGGAGATCGTGCAAACTCCGTACAGACAGCACCCGTAAACAGGATCGAACCCGGGTCTCTGGCACTGTGAGGCAGCAGCTCTAGGCAGCAACCCCAACGTGCCAATGTTGAGTTTTCATAGAGTATATTTGTACATAGTATTCTCCGCACCGCATCTACCTTCATTGATATGCGATGCAGAGAGGTGTTCCAAAGGATTGCAGAGATAATTTTCAGCTTGTCAGGAACCTGATGTGATCTAGTGTAATGAAAATTCTACACATTGTTCATATCTTACCAACATTACATTAATCTTAAACACTTTATATAACCAAACATTAACTTTAGGTACAGCAACTGACAGAATGCTAATCACTTCACCTGTGTATGGGAAAGGCACCCTAGCCAGACACACAATGATCAATATGCATTGATTTATGTAAGTCCAGATAATGATCAATCTCCGGAACGTTCCTTCTGTCAGTAAAATGGAGGGGTTGGAGATTACAACCTTCACGTGGTCCACCCTGTTTCAACGAATGCAATCAACCTGGCATTCAACAAACAGAAGATCATACAATACAAGTTGTCGTACAACTCTAGGCTGTGCACGCCATACACAAGAAGAAGTAAAATGGAGCTTCTGTTGATTTATATTTATACAGTGAAGAACCAATAAAAACACAAAAATATTTAACTAAAGTCAGTTAGTTCATAAAGGAATTGAATATGGGAAGATTGTCTCAATAATACAGTGTGGTTGTGAATGTAGGTGGGTGCAGGTGAGGAGGGATAGCTTGGTAGAAGTGGGGCAAGCAGACCTAAACAGTCTGGATTCAGAAACAGAGGACATAGGTGAGGGGGAAAAGATTAAATGAGACCCTTAGGGGTAACTTTTACACAAAGGGTGGCGGGTGTATATATGGAACAAGCTGTCAGAGGAGATAGTTGAGGCTGGGACTATCGCAATGTTTAAGAAACAGTTAGACAAGTACATGGATTGGACAGGCATTGAAGGATATGAGCCAAAAGCAGGCAGGTTGGACTGGTGTAGATGAGGCATGTTGGTCGAAAGGGGCAAGTTGGGCTGAAGGGCCTGTATGACTCTATGACTATGGCATGACCATGATCTTTGACCATGACCCTATGACATTTCAAGTCCGCCTCCATCATCCATCAATTGACAGCTGGATAATGCATCTTCCTTAACTGTAATAGAAAATAAATCATGAGACACGTTGATAGGTATTTCCTGAAGAATATGATGCTTTGTAATGATGCAATGCAGAAATTAATACAGAACCTGTTGGACAACCTCAGGGGAATAAGGAGAACTTCATGAGATGCAAATCTCTAAGTACATGGATCAATTTGCCATTGCTTTGTATAAACAGCACCTTTCCCCCCCAATGGTATGTTCATCTCTGGAACTGATGTGCTGCAATGCTGAGAACTATGTTCTAACTCTGCATCTTTCCCTGTTGCTCAGTACCGGTGACAACACGAAACATAAACTTAAAGTGAGTATTTTGTTAATTATAGACATGCAGCAAAACAAGTCCTTTCAGCCCACTGTCCAAGTCTATATCTGTACAAAACACAAAGTGCTGGATGAACTCAGCGTGTCAGGCAGTGTCTGTGGAGACAACGGATAGGCAACGTTTCGGCTCAGGAACCTTCTTCAGACTGATTGTCCCAATGGACATTAGTGGAGGTGGCATTGTTTTGTGAGGTGGCCCATTTGGCCTCCCATGCTGTTGGGAAACATGGATTATTCATTGTCCCAAATTATTCACTACAATTTCTTTGTAATTATGGTTCAGTAAGCTCCACTATCACTTCATGAGATTCATTGCAAGTAACATTTTAAAAGGATCAAAATATTTGCAGTGTGGGTTTCAAATTACATTTTAATTAATACATAGGAGCAGTGTGCTAATTTATAGAGATATATTTGCACCTTTAGTGTTCCCGTGACGTTTTAGGAACTGCTCCAACCATTGTTATTGCGATGATCTAGAATTTCATTCAATGGCAGTTAGTTTTAATTGGAGGTATCTGTGCATTTGCTCATTAAGTTGATAAAGTGAGCCATTATGTAAACACTTTTACTTTGCAGAACAAGACAGTTCAAATGTTATTAAAGTGCAACATAGATCCTAGAGATATCAAGTTTCAAGGTTTTAACAAAAAATAACTTTGGTGTTATCTGATGACCCAACATGCCACCTATCCATTGTCTCCACAGATGCTGCCTGACATGTTGAGTTACTCCAGCAACTTACACAGCTGAATCAGGCAATTATGTCAGGCAATCAGGATTACAATATCATTCTTTTCCCCAAGGTGTCCTCACTTTCATTTATAAATCCCATCAACATAATCTATTTTCAAATTCCTTGTAAATCCACCAGTGCAGTTTATCTCAGCTGCTTCACTTTTTAACCAGTTCCTGGCTCAAGAAGCATCTCCTAATTTTCTATTTAATTTATGTTTGTGACCATCCTCTATCTGTCACTTCCTGCTTGAACAAAACACTTCCGTTGTATTGTGCTGGTATTTGCCAGCACTGGGCTGAAGGGAAGTGCCTGATCTTGCACTCTGAGTCACGCTGGAGATTGGACCCAGCACTTCCTCACAATGTGCAGTGAGGCCATTCAGCCCATTGAGTTTATGTTGGTGCAGACAGCTTTTCTATCAATCCCATTTTCCACGTAGTCTCCTGTAACCTATGGGTGAACAAGGGGATGGGGACTGGACTTTGTGCCTTCCTTCACAGTGAGAACCATTGTGGACGGATGTTTTTATGTTTGATGTTACATTTCTATATAATGTTATGTTGCATTCTTATTAATGTGCTGCAATGGCAACTTGAATTGCACTGCACCAATTGGCGTATGTGACAATAAATGAACCTCTCTCACATCCCATTCATGGACATCACAAACCCCACCCTACCTATCTTCCCCGCAAGTCTACTTGGGGCTATGTATGGTTGCTAATTAAGACAGCAATTAGTTTTTGAGATGTGGGAGGAAACGGGATTTCCCAATGAAACTCTTGTGGTCACAGGAACAGCGTGCAAACTCCACACAGACAACCAACACTAACTGCTTCCACTGTGCAGCCTCAGAGGTAGTGAGTGACACAATCTGTTGCGTTTCCCTAGTAGGGCATGGATAGCAACCCCTGCTCTAGGCACGGATATGCATAAAATGGAGGGGTAGGGAGATGAGATCAGTCCATGTTGGTATCATGTTTGGCACAAACATTGTGGGCCGAAGGGCCCGTTCCTGTGCTGTATTGTTCTATCTTATATGTGATTGCTTGGGTTCCACTGTTAGGGTTTCTCATTGACAAATCCAGATGATCAGGGAACACATCTCACATCTCATTCTACCTGAGGGAGTCCATCTTGCTCATGGAATTACATGTGGCACTGCCCAAATACTGGATGTTGCACGTAAGACCATGTCCCTGCCAGAGTTTTACATGCAACATAGAACAGCACAGCACAAGAACAGGCCCTTCAGCCCACAATGTCTGTGCAGAACATGATGCCAGGACCAATTGTTATCTGCCTGCACATAACCCATATCCCTCCATTCCCTATATACCTATATGCCTATCCAAAAGCCTTTAAATGCCACGATCAAACCTGCCTCAACCACCACCCCATGGCAGCACGTTCCAGACACTTACTACCCTGTATTTAAACAATTTACTCCTTTAAACTTTACCCCTCTCACTCTAAAGCAATGCCCTCTCGTATTTCATCTTTCCATTCTGAGAAAAAGATTCCAACTCTCTCCATTATCAATGTCTCTCCTAATTCTATATACTTCAATCAGGTCTTCCCGCAACGTTTGGCATTTCAGAGGAAACATACGTTGAGCCGACCTCTCCCTGTAGCTAATATCCACTGATCCTGGCAGCGTTCTGGTCAACCTCCTCTGCACCTTCGCCAAAGCCTCCACATCCTTCCTGTGTTGGGATGTATTTATAATTTAATTACAGACATGGAGTGGTGCAGCATGGGAACAGGACAAACTCCACCCCCTCCCAAGTTGTCCATGGCAACCAACATGCCTTAAGATTTGCCCTTCACCATTGTTCACTATAACTGGGGATCTCGTCCGTTCAATGTGAGGAGACCATTGTCTTGAGGGAGTAGATTAGCAATTCTCTTTAAAGGTTATCTCTCACTGTTACTTGGAAAGCCTATTCTCAGCAGCAGCTAACAGACCTAGGCTGTGGGGATGTGTTATACTGCAGAACTGATAAGAAAGGTGAATACTTTCCAATGGCAGTCCTTTTTAAACCCTTTTATTTCAAATAGCACAAGGTGAGTATTGTATTAAACTTCTGAAGCTTCATTTTCCTTCATATTTTGCTTCCTTAAAGGATAGGTTGTGAGTTGGTATCATTAAAGCAAAAGTAACTTGTTCTGAGAAACAGCAAGAAGCAGAAAATAGTTTCAGGCAAATGGATAACTCCATGGGGGACAAAGAAGTGAGGGAGAAAGGGAACAGGGTGGTAGAGAAGGGGAAGGAGAAACAAAGGAGAGGAACAGAGCCAGAGAGAAAGGGAAAATGAACAGAGAGAAAGATAGAAAGAGAGAGGTGTAGACAGGAAGCTTACAGATAAAGGAGTTGGAAGAGAGGGTGGTGATAGAGAGAGAGAGAAGGGGAGGAGCAGAGGAGGGGAGAAGAGCAAGAGAGAGGGGGGAGAAGGAGGGAAAAAGAGAGGGAATAGAAAATGTGATCAAAAGAGAGAAGAAAGATCGGGTCAGTGTGCAGTGAGAGTTCAGTGCTGCAGGCTATATCACTGAACTCATTAGCTTGACTCTGGAGGGAGAGTGCCACAGGTACTCAGATACTTGCCCATCTGTTCACCATCCCCCTGATATCACCCTGATCTTCAAACACTGAACATGATCTTAATAATCTTCTATAGTACTCACAATGTAAATATTGTAGAGACAATATGAGCAAGGTTTAATTTTAAATATGCATCTGCTGGCAGGGCATCTGATTACAAGCCCCAACCTCTCCACACATGAGAAGATGTTATCCACATCATTTGCTGAAAGCAATTCCCTTGGTTATTAAAAGCAGTTCCACTGATAATGAGATTGTAGAAGACTTGGAACTTGTATAGTATTATGGTCATGGGATTTGGGATTGAGATTAAAACAAGGCTGAGCCTTTTTCTGTGACCCACCATTTTATCCATTTTAACTACATTACAGTTTCTGGTATGAGAAGACATTGGCAATGACTACAAATATCACATTGAGGTTGACATCCACTGATATATTATACAGCAAGGCGCATCATTGTGAGGTACATCTGAATAAAATTGTCATCTTGAATTTGTCTCTCCGCCTTCAATGGTTAGCTATGGTGGTAAAAGTACTAGACTTGTAATTATTCTGCAGCCCTGAGTGGAAATGCCAGCGTGGAACTTGTGTTCAGTTAATAATTTGGAGTTTGGAACAACAACCAACTTAATTTTCATGACCGTTGAAAAACCGATGGAGCTGTTGAATGAAACTGATCTGGTTCATTAACGGACTTTGGACAATTGACTTTTCTTGTCTGGCCTGGCCTGGCCTGGCCTGCATGTGATTCCAGGCCCAACCATGTGTTTGACATTTGACCCAATGAGCTACTCTAGGGTCAGCATCTTGTCCAGGACAATTAGTGATGGTCAATCAATGCTGAATCAATTCCGTGATGCTGAAACGTGATTGCTTTTTCAAGATTGCACTGTCTTTAATGGAATCTATAATGATCCCCTCCTGTCCGAACCCTCCTTCCCTCTGCTCTTCATCTATTTCTTTTTTCTTATAAATGGTCTTGGATTAGTTTTAGTTGTTAAAGTTCAAACTGATCCATTTAACGTCCCATCTCCGAGCTCCTTATGAAGAATAATGGTTTGGGATATGAGAAAATTCCCAAACCCAACGCAAACACATCCAATTTAAACAGCTCCTTGTAATTTAATTCCCCATTCTCTTGGAGTTCATTTTTCACTTCTCCGTAATACATTTTGTACCATGGGACTGATGGAGGCAGGTAATTCCAGCCCATCAAGCTGTCAGCGAGTGGGCAAGTCTTCCTTCAACTGAAAGACCATGATAGTATCCGGCTTGTTCAGAGTTCATTATGTGCTGCAAATTGCACACTGCGCACAGGAGTATCAAATAATGAGACTTCTATTCATTCCAATTCCCGTACTTTATTGAATTTTATCAGCTTGTTGATGAGCAGAGTGCCATTGTTTTAGATGTTGCAAATAATATAAATCAAAATGTTATAGAGGGGAAACTAGGTACGACAGGCTATCCATCAATTATATGTTGCAGTGACATTCATTTACAATTTGAAAACTTGAGAGGAGATAAAATTACATTTACAACTTCGAATGTCATTTACCTGGCTGACAGACATAAGAGGAACAAAAATGATATCCGGCTCAAACCAAAAGGCATTAATATCATAGATTTCTATCGATAGGTTCCTTTGAATTTTAAATAGCAGTAAATCAAAATGCTTTGCTTTAATGAAGTTAACACTTTGAAGAACAGTCACTCCATGGTGTGGCCACTGCTACTAATGGGTTTGATCAGTGTAATTAAAGAGAGGAATAAAATGAATGATGTTTAATAATTCATCAACGTTTTTTCAGTGTTTTTTTTGCTGATGTTATGAGGCTTTGGGGTTGAGGTGGTTCCTATGTGGCCTTGTCCTCCAGGCTGGTTTTCCCAATTCAATTTCAATTCAATTCAATTCAACTTTAATGTCATTGCACAAATACTGAGTATGGGTACAACGAAATGCAGTTTTGCGTCAGTCCGTAGTAGTAGTGTAATATAGAAATTTAAAAAAAAGAAGATACAGAATAATCAAAAATACAGAATAATTAAACAATGGGGACAGAGGGACCGGAGAAATCTATCGGCGGGACTCCGAGTTCAGCAATGTGATGGTATAATTGTAGAAGCTGTTCCTCATCCTACTATTACGAGACCTGAGGCTCCTGTACCGCCTCCCTGATGGGAGGAGGGCAAACAGTCCATGGTTGGGGTGGGAGGGGTCTTTAATGATCTTCCGGGGAAGTGTTGCATGGTCACAAGTGCTGGATTTTGATGGGTGGGAGAAACTCCATTGAATAAAGTGAGAGTAGAGCTCGCTCCGTGTCCTGACCATCAACAATGGGATTCATAGGATGTCATCCATTCCTGCTTGTGGGAACTTGCTGTGTTTAACTGGTTCCTGCATTTCCTCATTCCTCAAAACATACACCATTGGCTGTGAATTATTAGCTCGTGGTTGTGAACTACAAATTGCTCTTCCATTTGTAAGATTCAGGAACAGTTCTCCTTGTGTCCCCTCTTCCTTCTAAGTAACTACATAATGATGTAGGTGTCTGTACACTGTTAATCCTCTCTCTTTGCATTTCAGCCCTTGGCAATAACAAATGCAGCACTGAATGCTTGCCAACAGAATTACAGATAAATTGTTGAGCTTCAGTCTATCATTTACCATTAATGAGTATAACATTACATGCATTTATCAAGTTCCGATTACTCCCCGTGCCGATAAGTGAGGGAGGATTCACAGTGTGTGTTGAACTACATGTGTCATAGTTTAATTGTAGAGAGTTGAAACAGTAAACCAGTGACCAGTCTACTTGTGGCTGGACTTCCATTTGTACCAGCTGTTGCTGAATCTTTGGTGCCTATCCGAGTAGGTCTGAATTGGCAGTGAAAGGATTTGCTCCACATTGATTGGAGGTCAAGTCTAATTGGACAAATTAGAGATTTGAGGTATGATTTGTGTGGTGAGGAGAATATTGTTGGTTCTTCTCCAAATCTTTAACTTTTAATGAGTAGAAATCATGGGTATGCTCCATGAGACCATGATCCCATCTAAAGCATCTACATGAGGAGCTGCCTCAAGAAGGCAGTGTCCATCATCACAGATCCCCACCTATTAGACCAGGCCCTCATCTCGCTGTCACCATTGGGCAGGAGGTGCCGCAGCCTGAAGTCCCACAACACTCCACTCAGAAACAGCTACTTATCTATCTAGATCCATAAGTTTCTTCAACCAATCTGCACAATCCTGATTCCACCTTAACAGTGGAACACCGTGGACCACCTCTTGCTCTATCATGGGCTTGTTTCTTATTGTGTTGTTGTACTAATGTCTTGTTATTTCTCCTATCTTGTGTCATTTATGTATAAGTTATGTCCTGTATGTTGTATGAATGCCTTTGGTGCAGCAGTGAGCAAACATGTCACTATATCTGTACCTCACCACACTTGTGCATAGAATAATAAACTTGACTTGAGCAGAATGTGCTTTTGTGAAACCAATCATAAAAATCACCTCCTTTACCACAAGCTTTGTGTAAGGCCGTCATTGAAGGATCAGCTCACCAATGGGAAGTGGCTTGGCCAATGACAGAGAGCGATGTTGAGCCTTGATAATGGGTGGGAACAAGAGGAGGCCATTCAGCCCATCGAGGTTATTCTGCTGTTGGATCAAGGGGCTGTTTAATCTGAATCTTAACTCTATTATCTGTTGGAGTCTCGCAGTGAAGTATGAGTCAGAGACATTACCCAGAACATCTGCTGGAGAATCTATTAAAACAACATTTTAAAATGGCTTTGGATTCCTATTTCAGGCATTTGCATAGTTATTTCAGTTATTATAGATTGGTAAGTTTTATTAGTTTTGAAATGTAATTGAATTATACTGAATGCCAGACTATTTTGGAAAACGTTACAGTTATTGACTTCTAATCCTGGGGAGCATTTTAGCCTTCAGTCAAAATTCTCTTCACTGTTTCAGGAAGAGGATTTGTTTTGCACTATTCCATCCCAGATTTACGAGGATGTTGTCAGGACTCGAGGGCCTGAGCCTCAGGGAGGTTGTGCAGGCTAGGAATTTATTCCTTGGAGCACAAGAGGCTCCAAGGAATACACACCACCCTCTTTTTCACACAGAGGGTGGTGTGTATATAGAATGAGCTGCCAGAGGAGGTTGTCGAGGCAGGTACTATCACAATATTTAATGGACATTTGAACAGGTACATGCATAGGAAAGATTTAGAGGGATATGGGCCAAATGTGGACAGGTGGGACTTGTGTAGATGGTGCATCTTGGGCAAGTTGGGCTGAAGGGCCTGTTTTCATGCAGTATGACTATGACCAGACAGGATCTGTGTGCAAACAAGTCTGCATGAGGATCGGGATGGGTAGCAGGTTTGTGACATGATTCAAGTAAGGTAAATTCTATCCTTGTCCAGGGAAGGTTGTTCACCTAAATCTGGGCCACAATAAACAGATAACTGGTGACCAGTTCATAACTGTTTGGTGAATCACATTCCACTGTTGTTTATGGAAACTTACAGAGTTGACGTACTGTATGTTAACGAAGAATCTCATTGTACCAAGTACCCCTGAGAATAAAATATCAATCAATCAATATTTATTTAAAATGATTGTGTCAGTTTTTAAATGGCTGAGATGCCTTGAAGCTGAACAGCAACATGTATACAGTTTACGTTGTGTTATGTTTTCTGAAATTTTTAATTGGAATATAATTGGCACTGATTTCAGATGGAGAAATGGGTGTTTGTACTAATGAAGGGGATCTTGTTCTCCACTGGCCTAATTCCACACCGTCAGTCTAGGGCTTTTAGGGCAGATTTACACATCGCCACTGAAATTAATAAGGAGAGATTTCCACCACAGCACATCCCTCTGGCACTTGTACATCTTCAGCAAGTTTATTAGAGATTTGGAGAGAAAACGAGTGAAATAATGAGCTGCCCGGAGACTTCCTGATGTTTTTCTGTTCTTCTGTGGTCTAGAGAAGAGATAAACCATTTCATTCGATAGTATCACAAGATTGAAGCGTCAACAATTATCTGTGAGAATCACTTTATATAACCATATAACCATATAATAATTACAGCATGGAAACAGGCCATCTCGACCCTTCTAGTCCGTGCCGAACACGTATTCTCCCCTAGTCCCATATACCTGCGCTCAGACCATAACCCTCCATTCCTTTCCCGTCCATATAACTATCCAATTTATTTTTAAATGATAAAATCGAACCTGCCTCCACCACCTTCCCTGGAAGCTCATTCCACACAGCCACCACTCTCTGAGTAAAGAAGTTCCCCCTCATGTTACCCCTAAACTTCTGTCCCTTAATTCTCAAGTCATGTCCCCTTGTTTGAATCTTCCCTACTCTCAGTGGGAAAAGCTTATCCACGTCAACTCTGTCTATCCCTCTCATCATTTAAAGATCTCTATCAAGTCCCCCCTTAACCTTCTGCGCTCCAAAGAATAAAGCCCTAACTTGTTCAACCTTTCTCTGTAACTTAGTTGCTGAAACCCAGGCAACATTCTAGTAAATCTCCTCTGTACTCTCTCTATTTTGTTGACATCCTTCCTATAATTAGGCGACCAAAATTGTACCCCATACTCCAGAATTGGCCTCACCAATGCCTTGTACAATTTTAACATTACATCCCAACTTCTATACTCAATGCTCTGATTTATAAAGGCCAGCACACCAAATGCTTTCTTTACCACCCTATCTACATGAGATTCCACTTTCAGGGAACTGTGCACAATTATTCCCAGATCCCTCTGTTCACCTGCATTCTTCAATTCCCTACCATTTACCATGTACGTCCTATTTTGATTTGTCCTGCCAAGATGTAGCACCTTACACTTATCAGCATTAAACTCCATCTGCCATCTTTCAGTCCACTCTTCCAACTGGCATAAATCTCTCTGTAGACTTTGAAAAT